>NW_026294551.1:0-2500 GCF_007827085.1 Peromyscus californicus insignis | reverse complement strand
CTACTTCCTGATGTCTTTATATAGACTTTCTGTTCTGCCTTCTCATTGGTTGTAAACCCAACCACATGACTGCCTCGTCACTGCCTGTTTATACAGACCTCCAGGTCTTCTATGGTTGGTATTGAGATTAAAGGCCTGTGTCTCCAATGCTGGCTGTATCCTTGACCACACAGAGATCTACCTAGTTCTGCCTACCAAGTGCTGGGATTAAAGGCATGCGCCATGAACGCCCAGCTCTGCTATGGCTTGCTGTTAGCTCTGACCCCCAGGCAACTTTATTTATTAACATACAAATAAAATCACATTTCAGTACAAACAATATATCACCATACCCCACTTCCCAGCTCTGCTTCATAGAAGCACTATAAGGTTTCTACATTTGTGGCCTGTTCTCCTTTGGTCCTTGTCTGCCCTTCAGATACTCTGCTGCACCCTCTGATCACAGCAGGACCCCACCATGGCCCTGCTCCTGAACCCAGCAGTCACCAGCAGCTTTGAGTCCAGGACTCAGGACTCCTTCCTCCTTAAAAGGTCACTCCAGGTTGACACAGGCCAAGAAGAAGGAAGTACCACTTAGAGTAGAAACCGGAGGAGGGTGTTCTTTGTTTGCAGCTAACAAAGGAAAGCTCAGAACTCCCGGAAAGGGGTCGTGTGAGTGGGCGTGGCTTCATAAATCCCTCAAACCTGGGCGGGCTTCTAATCCCTCTAAGAGCAAGCTAAATGTTTGAGTCGCTAGCTGGGAAGGGGGGTATAGTTACCACAGCGCCCCTCCTCTCCCAGCTCTATGGATTTCACAGAAGGGAATGCACTCCCTTTCAGGGGGCATCCGCACCGGGCCCTCAGATGGGACGTGCCCTTAAAGTGTCCCGCCTCTCGGTCGCGCTAGCGTCCTGCCCATCAGCCCCTCGAAAACCCTGAAGTAAGGTGCCACGGTTGAGGTTCGTCCTGGAGGAGCAGCACGGAGCGGGTGTCCGAAAGTGGAGCGTGGCCAAGACTGCAGAGGAGGGAGTCGGACGTCTAGGTGAGCCAGCCTGGGATGCGCACGATGTTGGTGCTGGGGACCTGTGATGCGAGTGCAGGACGCGGCCTGGGAAACGCTAGGACACCGTTCAGGGCGGGAAAGGGGGGTGGGGGAGCTGGTGAGCTTGTGGAGCTAGAAGGCAGCTTCGGAAAGGACTTGGCTGCGGTGGCAACTGGGGTAGTGGGTCTCAGGAAACCGGGAAGGCCAGAGAGGCAGAGCCCAGAGACAAAACCAGGGAAAGAGGGACCTACACACTTCCAAGCCCCATGTGTTGGAGAGGACTGCTGGGCACTCAGAGAACAGGACAAGTTCTGTGGCAACTTTCAATTGGGAGTGAAACTGGAAAAGCTGGGCCTTGGAAACCACACAACAGCTCATACAGAGGAGAGTAGAGGAGGAGGAAAGAGCTCTAGTGCCCCGGAGATGATGGGGTCCAGCCTCTGGAGACTCCTCACCTCTTTCCTCCTTTGTTTTTTGTTGATGTTGTTGTTTCTTTGTTTGTTTTGTTTTTTGAGACAGGGTTTCTCTGTGTATTTTTGGTGCCTTTCAGGGATCTCGCTCTGTAGACCAAGCTGGCCTCGAACTCACAGAGATCCGACTGGCTCTGACTCCCAAGGGCTGGAATTAAAGGCGCACACAACCACTGCCAGGCTCCTCCTTTGGTTTTATGCAGCCCCTACTTTGACTTTTCTCTGTCTCCTGCCCTGCAATTCTGGGGATGGAACTTAGATCCTTGTGCATGCATGCTTGGTAAGTGTTCCACTATGGAGCTACATCCCCAGACAGGTATCCAGCATGCTTCCTCAAGAAGTGCAAAACTCTGACTTTGACCTCCTTGTTGGGCAAAACCCTCTCTCCAGTCCATCTGATGATTGTGTGGATCAGTTGGGGTCTCAGGACTCTCGGCTTGACTCCTTTCCTGACAGGAGACCGTGAACTGTGGCTCCCCTTCCCTCATTTCTGAAGTGGCCTGTGCAGGTTGGGTTCAAACTCTAATCCAGCAAGAGCCCATTGTGCCAAGTGCTTGGCTGCCTCCGGAGAGCAGAGTGGAGATCTCCTTGTGCCTCCGAGGGACAACTACTGCCCTGTTACATGGAAAGGATGACATTGTCATCAGGCAGTTCCTCACAGTGACAGATGGCGTGGGTTATAGCTGGGGCAGAATTGGTGACACAGGGAGGAAGGCTTGGGGTGTGGGGAGTCCGTTATGTTTCCTCCGAAGAGGTGGCTGACACCAGCTAAACATGGAAAGCCGTGTCAGTGATGGACACATGGTGACAGAAGAGACCACATCGCTATGCTCTTTGGGGCACCTGCTGTGGCCCCTGCTTTTGTTTGTCTCAGCTGACTTTTCCAGTCAACCACCAGGAGAGGGTCCTTGTTCCTATTTTCCCAAAATGGACTCAGGCAGGTGCTGACTTTGGAGATGGACCTAGGCTTTCTAGAACCAGGAAATGTGACTAGGATGCTAGGTTCATG
>NW_026294550.1:331642-375311 GCF_007827085.1 Peromyscus californicus insignis | reverse complement strand
TGTATAAATGAGTAATTTCTTTGCTACAAGCCAGTTATTAAACGGTTCATAGTTTGTATAATTTGGCCAGGTCATTCCAGTGATGACCACAATAGAGGTAAAACTGAATAACTATGAGGGACAAAACAGCTACTCAAATCATTTCTATCTGCAGAACCATCAGATACATCCAAAGCCCTTATAGCAAATGAGACTGGGAGGACTCAGAGGCAGGTCCCACATCACCATGTCTCTTCAAAACCTCAGCCTGCTCATTTCTTTCCTAATCCTCTTCAACTTTGTGTCTTTCCAACACAGAAGTTGATGAGTCCAAATATTCGCTTTTGTAGGTTCCTTTGCTGACTTGGGTGGCCAAGGGACTCAGTCCCAGCCAGCAGACTCAGCTGCTAGGAACTTCTTGGAAGCTTTGTCTTCTCTAATGAAAAGTAGAGACAAGAAAATGTCCAAAACTTTGTTCTTGGCCCCTCATTCCTGCTGCAGTTACTAATGTAGACAAGCTGATAAGATCAGGCAGGATATTATACTACTACTACTGTAATTAAGCCAACATGTATGATGGGAGAAGGAAGATGAAGAACGCTGTGTCCTCAGTACCCTCAATGGGCCACTACCCTAAACCTAGTAATGCTGAGGTCCAATAGGCGTTTTTTTTTGTTGTTTGTTTGTTTGTTTTGGTTTTTTGAGACAGGGTTTCTCTGTGCACCCTTGGAGCCTATCCTGGAATTCACTCTGTAGGCCAGAGTAGCCTCGAACTCACAGAGATCCTCCTGCCTCTGCCTCCCTGCATTAACTTCTATTTGTAAAGTGTTTACTACTCTAGTTGGCAGCACGAACCTGGAAGAGCTGGACCTACAAATGAGGAGGACTTAAAGTCTCATGCATTAGCCAACTTTATTCAGAGCATCAGACAATTTTTACTCTGAGGGTTAAAAAGAATAATATGAGTAAGATGTTCAATCACAAGGACAAGCCACACATGTAAAAACATGTTTCCATAGAGGCACAGGAATAATAACAGCTGAAGGAAACTCATTTCTATCTGCTACACCTGGGAGGAGCACAAAAATACATTCCAAGAACTATTCTGTGCTTTGAAAAAACTGTCATGTTTTCTTGGTGTGTTCTCACAAACACTCAGAATTCTCACACAACTCCACTCTTAGACTGTGTCCAACAGTAAGGTATGGTATAACTTGCAGCTGAAAACATTTCTGATACTGATCTTCACCACTGTTGACTGCACTAGCCTGACTGCTGTTTCCTCTTCTCCCTTTTCTCAGAAGACAGAAATCTGTACTGGCACATCAGGCTTAGGCCTGCAATCCCAGCACTGAGGAAGCTGAGGCGGGCATTTCACCAGGAATGTGGGGCCAGCCTGGGCTGCACAGTGAGTTTCCAACAAGTCTGGGCTATAGAGTGAGATTCTGTCTCCAAAAAGAGAAAGAAGAGGAAGAGTACGGGGAGGAGAGGGGGGAGGGGAGGGAGGGAAGAGAAAGGGAAAGGAGGGGAGGGGAGGGAAGAGAAAGGGAAGAAAGGGAGGGGAGGGAAGAGAAAGGGAAGGAGGGGAGGGGAGGGGAGAAGGGGGTAATTCAAGGCAACAGCAAAAGTTTAAGAATAAAATCATGCCGGGCGGTGGTGGCGCACGCTTTTAATCCCAGCACTCGGGAGGCAGAGCCAGGCGGATCTCTGTGATTTCGAGGCTGGCCTGGGCTACCAAGTGAGTTCCAGGAAAGGTGCAAAGCTACACAGAGAAACCCTGTCTTGAAAAACCAAAAAAAAAAAAAAAAAGAATAAAATCATATGTGATTAAAACTTTATTCTTCACTGTGAATTCCCTGCGTTTAATCAAGAATCTAAGGTTTCAGGGAGCCATGTCCTTTCCACAGAGCTAACTGGCTTTTGCTTTATTCCCTATACAGGGTTGTATCAAAGTCCTCCTCTTGAAGTAACTGCTGTGGCTCATGTTGTTCAAAATGTAATGGGGTATGCTCATTTATACTATTTTAATGCCAATAACCTACATTACTTCCTGAGAGAAGACAGCAAGATCACCAGGAAGGAGGAAAAAATCAACAGTAGTGTATTCCAGAAGTGAAAAAAATTCAAGTGATAGCTCAAAAAATAAAGAATGAGCTACTTTCACGTAAGGTAAAACAGGCAAAAGCCCCAGGAGTCCACAAAACAAAGAGCAGAGGCAAGAACAGAGCAGGGGCAAGAATAGCAGAGCACACAAGCACATGGATATGAAGTGAAAGTAATGTGCTACATGAGACTGTCTCAAAGCAGAAGCACCTTTAGACGACTGGAATCCAGCCGCAAAGCTGTGAGTAACTGATCCAAGGACTCAAACTCTGCAAGAACATGGCTGTAGGCTTCTGGTATCACTGGCACAAAAGTCATTTAGCCAGAAAGACGAAGGTTGTTCTGTAATTGACACAGGATTTCTCACTGAAAAAAACAAACAAAAAAACTGCAAAATATTAATTACCACCCATTCAACATATAATAACAATCAACAGAGAAAAAGGCGGCCCATCCCTGGAAGTCGGGTGTTGGGGGGGCGGGGGGCGGGGCCACACCTAGGTCCCAATTATACGAAAAAGTTTATTCACACTGTGTCATTCCCCGACTCTCTTAGGTCAGGATTTGCAAGTCCCTCCATAGTCCTATCCCACTATACTATGGAGCAATTTAAGGAAGGAAAAAAAGTAGGACTTGAAAACTGGCCAAGCTCCTCAAAGGTAAGGTAGCAATCCCACTGTGTTTCTTTGTGTCATGAATCACCTGTCTATAGGAAGCTTTCATTAAGAAGCTACCTCGAGCTGGGAGTGATGGCGCACACCTTTAATTCCAGCACTCGGGAGGCAGATCGCTCCATGAGTTCAAGTCCAGCCTGGTCTACAGAGTGAGTTCCAGGACAGGCTCCAAAGCTGTCTCAAAAAACAATAAAGAACAAAGGCTTTAATAAAAGAAACCATAGAGGAATGAGTAAGGTAAGAATATAAGGCAGTAAAGGCCAAATGAAACATTTTATCTATTTAACTACTCTCAAGTACATTTTTTGGGGGGTTGTTATCAAATGTCACCAATTTACGTGGGAAAAGAGAAAAGAAGTTGGTGATCTTGTTGGTCTTTGTTGGACTTAAAAATTCTCATCATTCATATGATCAAAAACCGTATGCTTGCCATCCAGTCAGTCTGGACAGTACACATGACAGACAAAAAAGCACTTGTGTTCAGTGCAGCATTCACCACGGACATGATGCCAGGACCTGCAGGCTTCAAGTTGAGGTTCTTACCATCCTCAGGAGGTTTTACTCCACAGATGGACTTGTCACCAGTGCCATGATGGTACATGAGGTCATCACTTGTGCACTTGAGTCCTGGTACAACTCTGTGAAAGCAGGAGCCCTTATAACCAAATCACTTCAGTGATCAGAGTGCAAAAGTTTTCTGCTGTCTTTTGAACTTTATCTGTAAACAGCTTGAAAGAGATGGGCTCAAGGTCCTGCCAATCAATGGCAATGTCAAAGAATACAGTGGAATTGACCATGGCAGATGTCAAGCAGCTACAAGGCACATCGGTAGCTTCAAAACCTGCTACTCATTAATTTTAACTTCTCAATCTTCATTACCAAGTTAGTGAAGAAGGATGAACAGCAGCAGCAGCTGAGAATATGGCACAGGGGGTAAATGGGGTAATATTTTGTCTGTGATGTAACAAATAAAGATTGCCTGAAAATCAGAGTATGGAGCCAAGTCACTAGTTAGCCACAGAGGCCAGGCCATGGTGGCACATACCTTTAATCCCAGCATTAAGGAGGTGGAGACAGGAAGTGATATGGTTGGGCTGAGAGAGGAATATAAGGCGGGAGGAGACAGGAGCTCAAGCCCTTTCAGGCTGAGGATTTGATAGAGGTAAGAAGTCTCTCCAGCCGGGCGGTGGTGGTGCACGCCTTTGATCCCAGCACTTGGGAGGCAGAGGCAGGTGGATCTCTGTACGTTCAAGGCCAGCCTGGTCTACAGAGTGAGTTCCAGGACAGGCTCCAAAGCTAAACAGAGAAACCCTGTCTGGAAAAAGTTTTTTTTTTTTTTTAAAAAAAAGTCTCTGTAGTGGCTGGCTCCTTTACTGAACTTTCAGCATTTACCCCCAATATCTGGCTACAGGTTTTTATTATTAAGACCAATTAGAATTTGTGCTACAGGTAAGGGGTTTGCTGCACAGACATGAGGACCTCAGTTTGGATCTCCAGCACCCACATAAAAGCCTGACATGGTAACACATCAAGGAAGACACATGATGATATTTTTACCTTTGGCCTCCACATGCAAATGGGCTTGAACACACACACACACACACACACACACACACACACACACACAACAACAACAACAACATACACAAAAACGAATTAAAAATCCTAAAGCAAACAGATACCATGAAAAAAATTCAGAAGCATCTATTTGTATTTTTGTCTATGCTTTATATTTTTGACACTATTTTAGAAGCACATTCATTCCATCAGCAAGTACATACTGAGCATCACTCATATGCTGGACATTGTTCTAGGAAAAAACAAAAAAGGAAAAAAAAAGTCCTAACTTTCTCAGAGCATACCTTCCAGTGGTAAAACATACAGAAATATGTAGAGGTTTCTCTTATTTTTGTGGTGTGAAACAATCAAACCCAAAATCTTTAATACTTGACATGTGTTCTATCACTGCCCTCCCTTGTGATATTTTTTTAAATTATATACATGTAATACAGCTTTAGTCTCTACTAGTAGTAATATGTTCTTAATATAACTTGACCTCTATAAGAATTGTATTCTAAAACAAGCAAACAAAATTTAGCATGACTATACTCAAAATATTTGACAATTCCCTACCCAAGAAAAAAATTTCAGTCATTTATCTCTTTTTAATTAATTTGTTTTTATTTTATATGCATTGGTGTTTTGTCAGATCCCCTGGAAGTAGAGCTATAGACAGTTGTGAGCTGCCATGTGAGTGGGAATAGAACCTGAGTCATCTGGAAGAGCATCCTCTGGAAGGGCAGACAGAGCTCTTAACCACAAAGCCGTTTCTCCAGCCCCAAGTCATTTACCTTATTAAGTGGTTAGTAAAATAACAGGGACAGTTGTGAGGACATGATAAATAAAAGAATTCCAGAAATCAGTTCTAGTCAAATAAAAAAAAATCACAAATACCATACATATGTAAATACACACATAGCTCTCGTAAGGGATCACAGTAAGTCAAAGAAAATGTCCTAAAAGGAGTAACACTATTCCCAAGCCAGCCTTTCTCATGAGAAAAGGGGACAGACAGCTGAAACAGTAGGGGTGGAAAAGGGCTGAAGGTATTCAGAGAATACAAGTTTTGTCCTCAGTTAAATATAAAATATAAATAATGGAATAATAAAGCTGTAGCCATATAGGGCTCAAGGTACAAAACACTTCCAACCTTAAGCCAAGGAACTTAAACTTAATTTGGTAGGCTGCAGAAAGTAACCAAAGGATGTAGTGTGGAGAGTTTATACAATTCCTATAAAGTACTATGGGCAGATGCTAGAAAACACGGATTTAAAAGTAAGGAGTGAGCTATAAAGAAGTTACGATGAAGCATTCCCATTACCTAGAAAGTCCACAGGAAAGAAGAAAGCCTCTCTCTTGACATTCTGAGTAGAGAAGACTTAAAACTGATTTGTAACTAGTAGTATCTAAAAGCAAAGAATAGCTTCCTTTTCCATATAATGTGATCTCACCTGTACTTCCTTTTTAGTTTCATCTCCCATCTTACTTTCTCCTATTATTCAAATACCCTGTTCTGCTTTCCTTCCATAAATATGAACTACTGTAGTTTTAGTTATGCTGTTCATTGAATATTCTCAGACCAATAAGCTCTACTTTTCTAAAAAGCTGAGTTTAAACATTACTTCTGTGTGCTGGCAGATTTAAAAACAAAACAAAACAAACTTTTAAAGATGCTAACCTCATAAAAGATGGCAGCAAATGCTTGCCAAAAATCAGTGAACATCTGACATCTTTTTTTTTTTTTTTTTTTTGGTTATTCAAGACAGCGTTTCTCTGTGTAGTTTTGGTGCCTGTCCTGGATCTTGCTCTGTAGATCAGGTTGGCCTCGAACTCACAGAGATCCGCCTGGTTTTGCCCCCCCAAGTGCTGGGATTAAAGGCGTGCGCCAACAGCACCTGGGTTGTTTTTTTTTTTTCTAACATCTTTTAAAAGATTGGCTTTCCCAAGGGTCACAACGCTCACAAAATGTAGGTTTGAAAGCAGAATACACGAGAGAAAAGAAGGGGAAAAAAGGGAGGGCCCAAGAGATGGTTTATTGCTGTGCAGGCCTGGTGACTTTGGTCCCAAGAACTCACAGAAAATGGAAAGACAGAACAACTACACAAAGTGTGTGCCGTGTCATGTCACCTCTTCCCCCAATAATAAATGAAAGTAGAACACACAAAACATCAAAACGTTTTTTTCCACTTCCCGGGATTATTTTGATGATAATTCAAAAATGGCAGACAATGGTTGCTGCTCACACAGCCAATGCAAATCACAACGTGCTTAGTCCCACTAGATGCATGGGAGGAAAGACTCGACAAAGGTAACAAAAATTGAAGAAATTTTATGCAAAGGGAAATTAATAGACTTTATTTCCAGAAGAGAATCTTCTTATTCAAGAAATAATGATTAGGAAAATCTGTCTCAGAAAAATTAACGACTCACTCATGCATTCATTCATCCATTCAATATTGTGAGTGCCTACCGTGTTCTAGGCCCTGGAGGCGCCGCTGGAGATGCAGGATGAACAGAGCAGTCCCTTACCACAAGAAGCTCCTAGTAAATCACAACTACCTTTTAAGCCGCCATGACTTTAAACTGCATCTGTCGCTGTGGAGGATAGGAGTCTGGGAAGCAGGTTTTCCAAGCTAGGCTCACAGAACCGCAGGCTGACAAGCCAGCTGCGGCGCCCCCAAAGCCAGGCGGCCACTTCCCTAAGCAGGCCCCGCACACACCCAACACTGACAGCAGAACCTGAACTTCAGAATCGCTGTCGCCCCGCCCCGCCCTTGAAACGTCATCCAGGGGCGCCTCCAAAAGACTCAGCACCTACATTACGGGCATTCATAACCACCTGGGACTCCAGCTCCAGGTGATTGGACATCTTCTAGCTACTGTGCACAGTGTACTCACATGGCCAGTGCTCACACAGACACATACTCACGCACATAAGTAAAAACAAATCTTTGAAAAAAGACTTATTCTAGGAAACTATAAATCTTGATTAGTCATTCACTCTCTGAAGTCACTCTATTTCATAGTATTTCAGAATTGAAATTGTAAATGGCTGTTAAATCCCCTGGAGCTAGAATGACAGGGGTTTGTGAGCTATCCTGTGATGCTGAGACCCAAACTCCTGTTCTCTACATGAGCAGTTAGTGCTCTTAACTGATAAACTATCTCTCCAGTCCCTTATCTCTAATCTTTAAAGTGTATACTATATGTACTAAATATATAGGACTGCAGATCCCGTACATATATATATATATATATATATATATATATATACACATATATATATATATGTGTGTGTATATATATATATATATATATATATATATATATATAGCATATGTGTGTGTTTCCTGCCCTCAATTATTTGCATCTTCCTTCCTTCCTTTTCTTTTTTCTTTTTTTCTTTTTTCTTTTTCTTCTACTGAGGAAAGTATTTTGTATGACCAGTGAAATATATTCAATTTTATAGGTACCAACATCTTCAACAACTAGTTGAGATTATCAGCATAAATCAGTCGTATTGTGAATTACAACCACCATGATGTCAAGCTACAATTGCACATCTTACAAAGATTTTACTGTGTCTTACTCCCATGATAACTGTATGAGGTGGAACAGACTGCTTTGATTCTACTAATTAGGAAAATAAAACTTTGAGAGTCTATAATTTGACATATTTCTCTTTTGGTTGTGGCTGGAAGACCATGTAGAAACTCGCATCTGGGTACCAGCTGCCACACTTGCAGCATGCTGACATCCTCACATCCACTCTCCGTGAAATATAACTCCGTGATGATTTTCATGCTTGAATTTAGTAAATCATACAAGAGTGAAGAATGCTAAAGATCATTGCAGTAATGTAACCTGATCTTCATGCCTCTTCTCTAAGCACTTCCATATTAGATACTATAGACTTTATTCCTCATTAATCCTTCATGATGTGGTTGCACGGACAGTTCTAACATAGTGACTACAACCTTTCCTATTATCTACAAATAATTAATGATCCAGATTCCAATTATGCTGATGTGATGAGCATCCGGAGACCCATTTCTTCCAGGAGCCCTGGCCTTGACTTCAGACACTGAAACAGACTCTTCATTAGAATTGGATGTACATTAGAGGAAGTGATGAAACAATGTATAAGCCTGAACAATGAATAGATAATGAAAAATAATTGTTTTTTAAAGTCAGCAGTAGGGCAAGTAATGCTAAAATAAGGTTTAGACATACAAATGGAAAAAGGTAAATTAATGCAAATATAGTGTATCATCAAGAATGGACAGGTGGCTTAGTGGTTAAGAGCACTTGTTGCTCTTCTAGAGAACCAGAATTTGATATCTAGGCCCCATGTGGTGGTTTACACCTTTCTGTACCTCAATTTCCAAGGGATCCCACACCCTCTTCTGATCTATGTGAACAATACACACACTTGGTACACTGAAATACATTTAGAGAAAACATTAATACACATAAGATAAACTAAGTCTTAGTAAAATAAAATATATAATTGAAGCAATGGGACACACTTTAAAAAGTACAGGAAAAAAGATGGCTAATTGTTTAGGCTGGGAAGTTATTCATTTCAGAAAGCAATGGGACAAGGCTGTAGACTTGTTTGGGGCAGGGTCAGGAAGACTGCAAGGACACTTATTCGAATATTGGGAAGCAGAACAACCTTAGGAAGTCCACCCACAAATTTCTTTGAAGATTGGGTGGGAAGATAAGCCTCATGACCAAAAGTGACTGGGAGAGAACATCACTGTCACCTCAAACCAGCAGTCACTGTGAGAGAATGCCACAGTCCCCAAGGACTTGCTGTCAGAAAACATGAATACTCCATGCCTTATAACGAGAACTTTATGTTGTGACTATTATTTATGATATCTTTCTACCAATATGCTCCATGAAAAGAACTAAATTCTAGAAACAAATTATTATGCTGGAAATCAGTATCAAATTTCACAGGGGAAAGGCTAAGGGCCTTTTGAGGTCATTAAACGTTGAAAAAAGACAGAGTCGAAACTTGGAGGAAGTGATTTCTGTTAGCAAAGACCTTCTGTAGGGAGCATGTCACTCTCCGGAAAGACTGGCCACCCTTGTCCTGTGAATTCTTTTTTCTAGCTCTTCTATTTTGCAACTTCAACTTTTTAAGAGGTTTGCGTTCATAAGAACCTATCAGTACCACTAAGGGAAGCAAGGCAAGAAGGTGCTGGAACAATTAAAGACAGCCATACTGAACCAAGGCAGCTAGGGTATTTTTAGAAGTCAAGCAACATAATAAAGCCCACTGCTGCTCTGTTCGTAATCCACATTCCTCATGCTTTTGGTCAACCATTTAAAGTAAACCATTTCATTTAAAAGCATTCTATTCCTGACAGTACTCCTCTGGGGAAAAGTTGGAAAATGAGAGTCTCAAAACAAGCGTGCGATCGTGCAAATATGTTCCCTACTGAAGAGATTAATGTTGGTGTAGGACAAACTCAATAAAATTCACGAAGAAACTGCTGCATCTGAAAGGTCGCTGCATCTCAGAGGCGGCTTAGTGGATTGGACTTGGATTGCTTGGTTCCTTTGCATCTTTGTCTTCCTGACAGCACTATTACCACACAGTTCCATTTAGCAGGAGCTGTTGTTAAGTCTGCACAGAATGCAGCAGCCATGCTATACGAAATCGTCTTTTGCTGATCGCGTAGTCAATCTGCTATGCTGGTTGTACATCCATAGGGTAAACATGCAAATCCAGGTGGATGCTGAGCCAACAATCCTTGGAAGAATTGCTGACTGATAGAGGCTGCAGTCTACCATAGCCTGGCAGCTTTCTCTAAACTTGGCTGTATGGAAACACTCTCTCTCTCCAGCAAAGCTTCCTGCTCTCTACCCAGCCTTATTTACAGGATGTCTCTAGGCCCAGAATGCCTGACCTATCTCAATGGTGACCCTTGACATAGTTCCATGAAAAGGCTTTTTCCTTCATGACCCACATGGTAATTAGGCAAGTAATCTAGCCATTTTGATAGGACCTTACTGCCACAAAAAAGCCTTGTAATAGGAGCTTGCCACTTAATGCAAATTAGGGTTTGTCCCTAGGGTCCCCAGTGCTATATATTCTTATACTCTGAAATAATGTTGAGCTGATTCACAGGTTTGTCTCTCAGAGAGCTGACTCTCATAGTGCTCATGGGCTGCACACAAAGCATTCTGTTGCTGCTACTGCCCCTTGCCCTCTTGACTGGTGGCCAACAGGACAGGCCAATAGGGAAAGAGGACCCCCTCAGATGGCTTTTGTGAACAGGGACTTCTGCACCTCCTCCCTCAAGGTAGCTGCTTTTTTAGCCTGGCTGTCCTGACTTGAGGACCAGTAAGAGTTCTGCTTTGTGCATTTGCGTAGATCTTAATGCAGTTTGAGGGCAATCGAAGCCTCTAGGCCAGGCAACTCTCTGGCACTGGCTAAAAGGTTTTTTCACCCCCTTTTTGGATCCTGCTTCTCCCCAGCTACTCTTCACACAAGCATGCACTGGGAGTGCAGCCTGTCCCAGCTGCCATGCCAGCACAAGCACAGAGCCTGTCTCCCAGCCGCTCTGCCATATAAGCAGGGCTGAGTGGAGCCCATGTCCCTTGCAAACAGGGGTGGGAGCCTTTAGCCAAGCTGAGCCCAAGTCCCAGCCCCTGCTTGTAGACAGCCTGCAAGAAGGGTGGGGGCTTTTTGTCTCTGCCTCAGGCATGGTTTCGGGCCCTGAGCGCCACTGAGGGTTGTTATGGGTTGATAAACAGGGTTCACCCTATGAGAGCAGACTAGAGTGGGATCTGCACAATCCACAATCCAGCCTGAAGGATTCTACTGGGCCAGCGGCAGATCATTCCTGCTCCTGTTCCTCCCTACACATCCACATATCATCCCCCTCCTCATCCTGCCGCTGGGGCCCTATGTCAGGAGCCCAGGCAGTGGCAGGCAGTAGATGACAGAGACAAGTCGTTGAGGCCAGAGGATGCCACGATTGATGAAGATTGTTACAGACAAGAATATTAGGGACCACTGCGCTCTCCCACAGTCTGGCAGAAAATTTCAAACCGGCATGGTCCATATCTAGCCATGTCTTTGCTCCTGGTAGATCCCTTCCTCTCCCCAACAGGCTACTGGCCAATGCTGGGTTCAGGGCATTTTACCAACCTTCTCCCAGAAACTACAATCCTGACTACAAAACCTTAAAATCCCACAAAAATCTTTTCTCTGTATCTTAAAATTATACTATTAATTCTTACCTCACAATGTATAGGATGACCATTAAGTCAGGGTTCAAAATCTATATGACTCGTAACAAAGTGTCTCTCCCATAGGAAGTGTTTGTTTGTCGATTTCTCAAGAAAGCTATGTCATTATAAAGTTTGTCCGTTGGTCTGTTTGTGCATTCTGGTGTATTCATAAATGTCATTTAAATATGGCATAGAGACAATAATATGCTACAAATTTTTGTCTTTGTTACCCTTGTTATCTCTATAGCCCACATGTGACTACCCCTTATAGCCACACTTCAGATATACCTCTGAGCCCTATGGCCACTAGATTCAGGTTAACACAATTTTATAAATTCTTTTGTTGTAGATAACTTTAAAGATACATTTGGTTGTCCTCTAAATATAGACTTAAAAGGTTGTTCTAATTGGACTAAAGATATCTCTGCCCTATGTATATTTGACTCTGGACAGAGAAGAAAATGTTCATGCATTTTAACCCAAAGCCATAGCCTTTGCTATGACCCCCCCCCCCCCCCGCCCCCGTAAATCTGTTCCAGCTGTTTTACAGACACAAATTAACTGCCTTTTCTACAATGTGGATTTCAATACAATGGTAATGCTAATACATCTAAAACTTTTATCTCTTTTGGTAAACTAAAATTCATATAAGCTTCAGAAAATCAAAGTCAAAAGGCTTTATCCACCTGTCAACAAGTCAAACAAAAGGGGTTCCAAGCATAAGATTTTTTCCTTAAACTCCTCAACTTTAACTTCTGTCCAATTTATATCTTAACAGATTTCCACCTGGCTGGCAATCACCATCCAGAAAACACCTACAAACTACAAGCTACTAAACTCTGGATTTACTAAAAGCTAATATATACCAGTCCAGCTGATATAAATGCTCCCTGTCCCTTCACGTGGAGCAGCTAATCCGAAACCTCTTATAAACAAGCCTTTGATTAAACCTTTCATTCTTCATGGGCTTTGATAACCTATGCCCTAGTTCAGCTGGAAATAGCTAAGAAAGGCTTCTCTACCCCCATAACAGCTGCTAGATGGTCTAAGTCAAAACTCCCTGACATAAGGGACAAAGTAGCTACCTATAATGCCAATTAACAAAAAAAAAAATCAGTTCAAATTTATCAATAGATAGACACACTACTTAAAATAATTCTTAAAAGATAGTATCTGTCCAGAGACCAGGTAACTTCCTGGAATTCTGTGAGTTGTAGTTCTTAAAAGATAATGCCTGCCCAAGGATCAGGTAACTTCCTAGGATTCTGGGAATAGTAGTTCTCAAAGTACAACAACAAAGCCTTATATAAAGGTATGGTGACGTATGATCTTATCTACACTATCCTCCTTTCTTTTTTAGAAAGAGATTGTATTTATAATCAACCCTCTTTAAATAAAATAAACATTTATAAACAATATTTTGGCAATTTGGGCATAGCTTCTCATACTACTTCCTGATGGCTGGGGGCACTGCAACCTTATGGGAATCCTGAGAAAATTAAGAATTATGGTCAAGTCCTGATGGGAGTAGTCTGTGACGTTGTATTCTCTGAGCCAGTACACAGCCAGCCACTAGATTAGACATACAGGCCAGACAGTGATGGCACACACCCTTAATCCCAGCACTTGAGATCTCATGTCTTGCTTGGGAAAGACACATGCCTTTAATCCCAGAAAGTGATGGCAGGAAGCAGAAAGGTATATAAGGCGTGAGGACCAGGAACTAGAGGCTTTTAAGCTTTTAGGCTTTTTTAGCAGCAGTTCATCTGAGATCCATTCCAGTGAGAACTCAGAGACTTTCAGTCTGAGGAAACAAAAATCAACTGTGGAATTAATGAGGTGAGGTTGGCTGTGGCTTGTTCTGTCTCTCTGATCTTTCTGAATTCACCCTAATACTAGGCTTTGGGGTTTTTTTTATTAATAAGATCATTTGAGATTCGTGTTACAGAGTTTTGTCCATATAAGCCCCAATAACATGTCTCAAAGCCATACAGCTGGAAGTTTATAGATGGTGGCCCTGACAAGATTCCATTTTGGTCAATATTTAAAATTTTAATAAAAAGCTAATTTTTAACTTTACCGTCTATCCTTAATATATATCTGTTTCAAACCTGGGGCAGGAGACTGAGGTACCTATCTAACATATTAAAGCTGGACCTTGCTGCCAGGTTCTCTTACTGTTCCTCAGACCCTACCTGTTACAGGGTATATGGCTGCCCTAAAATTACAATTTTAATAAAATTGACAGTGGTCCCACCTTTACCAGCTCCCAATTCACAGCCTTGGGCTTACAGTGGAAGATTCCCCACCACAGAGATTCCTTACAATTCCCAGGCCCAGGGATCATAAAAAAAATAAAAAATAAAAAAAATCAAACTCTAAAGCTCAAAAATAAAATAACTAACATCCACACCTCTAATATCCACATCTCTTTTATACATCCAACTCCAAATACCTTCCCATCTTAGTACGATGACATTACCCCGTGGATGGAATATTGAAGGGACCCATCTCCCTCCTCACAATGGGAAGAGGTCTTTTGCTTGTGTTTTCTTTTTTCCACAGAAAGGTCCGACCAAAGCCTATTTAGATTCCAGCCAGAAATGTCCAATATTACCCCACCAACCAAAAAGATGGCTCATCTCTCATTGGCTGGTCAGGGACAGAGAAGGCTGAAGAAACCCCACCCCTTGTAAAACAACAAAATCTCCGGAAAGGACATCCATGATCTGGTGGCAACTGCACAAGCCATATGTCGTTCCCCACCCCATCCTCCTTCTCTGCTATTTTAGTGGCAGTCTTTGTTATACTACAGGCCTGCCTGCCACTGTTTAACCCTCTAGTTCTCAACTCACACCCACCACTGGTATTTTTTCCCTTCAGGAAACCTATGAGGATAAAAATCCAGGAGAGCAGATCCATGGATTACCCCAACCAAGGATGCTGTTTCTGTTTCAAAACGTAAATAATCATTTCACCATTATTATAGATGACCTCTGAAATGAAAGATAAAGAGCAAGAGTCATGGAAAAACTGCATCCCACTGGTTATGCTGTGTATCCTTCTGCTGCTATTCATATCTCTCCACAGCTGGTGTGGACCTCCCAGTTCACACTAACCCATAAAAATATAGCTAAGAAGACATGCTCAGTCCACCCTAGCTATAGTATGCTTAGTATGTTGTTAACTTTCTCCCTTTCACCATCCACCCTAATGCATCTAACTGCTTCTTTTATACATCCAACAATAGACCTCTGCTGACAGCTGTACTGGTCAGTACCATCTCCTTTATCCCAAGACAATGTCTCACTAACATCGCTATTTCCAGGCTGACATGCATCGCCCTTCCCCTTCCTCTTTGCTGTAAGAGAAAGCTAACTTCCTGCATAGACACCCCCCTGTGAGGGTTTTGCACCACAGTTGTGATTATTCCATATGTCAATCTATATGAGGAGAAAGAATTGACACTGCTTCTAACCAAAGATGAAAGATAATCCTTCCGTTGTTGTTAGAAATAGAACTTGTCATCTCCCTTGGATGTTCTGGGGCTACAACAACAACCATTGTCCAGATACTCATCTAGCTAGAGACTTCAGATACAGACTTGATCAGACCATAGCATCGACACCTGAGAGCCTTGAGTCACTTCAAAGACAAATGAACTCTCTTGTCAGAGTTTTACTCCAAAACAGAAGATCACTGGACCTAATAACAGCTGAACATGGGGGAACTTGTATGGTCTTGAGAGAAGAATGTTATTTCTTTGTCAATGAGTCCAATTTAATGGAACAAAATGTAAAGACACTTGAAGCCCCATGCAAAGATCTCCTGGCCCAGCATCAGTCCCAGAAATCTTTATCCTGGATCCATAACCTGTGGGGCGTTTACCCAACCACCCCCACAGTTCCCCAGAGTTTTCTTGAGTGCGAGCAGCAGGAAATATCCACTGGCAGGGCTGAACTCAGCACTTTCGCCAAAAACTCTGTAATAAAACTATTATTTTCCTTTATCTTTAGTCCCTATTACTTTGTCTTTAGTCCCCGTTCATTTGTCTTTAGCCCCCCCTTTTTTTGACCCCCTTTTTTTCTTTAGTCCCTGTTCGTGGCACCATTCTGTGGGGCGTTTACCCAACCACCCCCACAGTTCCCCAGAGTTTTCAGAGCAGCAGGAAATATTAGATAGAAGGATTTATTGCAGAGAATCTTGCAGAGATAAACAGATAGAAAATAAAGGACAGTCTCAAGAGGGCCTGGAACCTTTTCCAATGGGCCCTGACTGTCTCTGCCCCAGGGTTTTATAGAGATGCCAAGGGGTGGAGCAAAAGACCTCCTCCCCCAGCACAGCCAAGTGCAGACCATCTCAGACACCTGCACTCAGGCCTGTGGTCCTAATCATCCTCTATGCGGACCTGCTGGGTAAAGCCAGGAGGAAAGCAAGAATGGGCTCCCACAGGTCCCCCTTTCTTAATATATAAAAAATAACTATTAATGGCTTACAGCAATCTCCATAGCTGTTACACCTCCCAATATGGGAGTAGAGGATGATAAAGAGGGCATTTCTCTTTTGAATTAGGTCCAAGGTGACTACAGCAGTCTTAGCTGCCTCAAGCCCTTTCTAAACCAAAAACTCTTAAGGCGACTACAAACTTAAAGAATCCCTTAGCTTCATCATTACCATTAACAGGTTAACATAAATATTGCTATACATAGCCACAATTCTCTCAATCTTACAACTCAAAGCAAACTCTTAACAGAACCATTTGAATTAGCATATATGGTGCTATATATAGTTAACAATTTCTCCGTCTTACAACTTTAACTCAATCATTTGAATTTTCTTGCTAACAGAACATAGGAAAAACTTCGATGTATTCACGTCAAACTTAAATATTCCTTAACTCCACAAAACCAGGGTGCATTAATACCAATAGTTTTCTGCGAACATACATTCAACCTTAATTCACTCATAACTCCTCCTTTTCTTTATAATTTTTAAACAAAATCTCAAACCTAGTTAGAAAAACCCCAAACTTATACAATTCCTACAAACCCATATTGAAAAGCAATATTTTCAATCTAACCATTAACACTTTGAAAACTTAGCAAAACATCCAAAAGCAGTTTCTTAATAAAGCTCTTTACACTTTAAAAGTAGTCTCTTAGTATACCCCATTTGCCTTTCTTACTAACAAAACGTGACATTAATCCACTCAAACAATTTTTAAATTATGTAGACTAAGGAATATTAACTCTCCCTTTTATAATTTTTAAGCAAAATCTCAAGCCTAGTTATAAAACCCAAACTTCTGTTTAAACAGTTCCATTTGTAACACAAAACCAGCTCCATAAGTAATTCCATTTTTACATTAACAGTTCCACAAAACAATTTATGAATCACCAGTTAATAAAGCATATATGCATACACAAAACTGCTTCTTGATTCTAGGTAGAAATAAGTTTCTTCATTTAAACAGTTCTCTTTTGACCCCAATTCCAGCAAACAGTTCCTAGGTCATTACTATGAATAAACTCAAAATTGTCCCATTGCAATGAAATCTCTAGTGTTTATTTCATTTCTTAAGTCTTAAAATTCAAATGATAAATTCTTGTACAAGCCTTCCAAATATGAAGAAATCCATAACCAAAATCTTTTTGTAGTTTTATCTCATTTTAAGTTCAAAAAGTTCAAGCAAGAAATAAATTCTGGTATCAGGCTTTCACTTCAAAATATGAAGAGATGTTTTACAACCAAATCGTTTTGCAGTTAACAATTTTAGTTCAAACAAGCGTCTCTGCAACTTTTTTCCTCAAGCCAGAGACCTTTTTAGGTACAGTAGTATTCTAAACCACACTGTTTTTGATGTTAGCTCAGGTTTTTTTGTGTTGCGTGGATTTTCCACGGATCTCAGCTGCGGATGCCTTGTTGTGCTGGTTCTGGCGTCCGCCATTCTTAGCTTCTTAGCGGCTTTTGGAGCTTTTGAAAACCGCTCAGACTGCCTGCTTTGCAGTCTCCTAGGACACTAACTTCTGTATCTTAGGTTTTTTCATCATATACATTAAGCATAGACTCACACTTAACATTTACACTTTTTTACAAACTCACATATAACATTTTGCCTTGCAAAGCATTTAGACTCACATTCAACATTTACACTTTCTTTTTACAAACTCACATATAATGTATTAATATCTACTTATTTATACTCCTTAAGGAAACTATAGAACTACTTTAGCAAATATATTTCTTATTACTTATATTCATTCCATCTTATTTCTTATTTAAACTTACATTTACAACTAGCATCTTTACTTCTTACAAGCTTATTACTACATGTCCTAAGACTACCTTAGATATTTCTTGCAAGCTTATATTCTTAAAGGAACTCTATAGATCTATTTTACAAACTTATACAGGGCTACCATTAGCATATATTTAACTTAGCAAACACCTAAGGATTTCTTAACAGAGATCTAACAAGAGAATTTTTACAAACTCACATATCTTATTTTCATCTTTTTCTACTTCCTACTCTTAATTATTATCACTATCTCTATTAGAAAGATTCTTAACTAGACAGGAAGTACGTACATCATTTCTAAAGTTTAGAGTTTATAGTCAGCTTTGTTATTAAGCACTGGGATTTAATGAGTGTTGTTATAGAATTGTGATAGTTGTTGCTAGGGGACTGTAACCTTCCCAGGATGATGCCACACTCCAAAGTTGCCAGTTCTCTCAGCCGTTCCAGACTGGCAGAGATGCACGGTCAGTGGTAGACGGTTTTTAACTAGAGGCTGTCCCTTCACCCAAATTCATAGTAGTTCCCCTAAGTGCTTCAATTCAGACAAATGCTTCAATTTAGACAAACGTTTCTATTACAGCAGTACTTTTGGTTTGTTCTACCAAAAAACTTCACTTCACACTGAGGGTGAAATTACCATATTTGGCTGCTGTAAAGCTCTTCGTCAAATACTTTATATCACCTAATAGCTGTGCAGTGATTTTCTAAAGGAGTTAGTAAAGCCACAAGTGGTATAAAGCACAGCTCCGAACTGTATTTAGTATTTTCACTTCATTAGCTTTAACTCCTGATGTTAATTAGCAGCTGTAATATTTAGCATTGATTTCTTATAAGGAACTTTCAGGTGAAGCAACTCTTTTGTAAGACAGCTAGATTTTCTGGTTTGTTTCCCATCTATAAAGTAGTCATTTCTTTTTGAATGCCTGTTTCTTATCCCCTTAATTAGATTTGCAAAGGAATCACTAATTGCGGGCTGTTTGTTCAAAAGGCAAAGAACTTTTAATTTCAAAATAAGTTTCTTCATATCTAAGACAACGTTCAGTGTATAAACTGCTTTCCTTTGTTTTTTTTTAAGGATTTTAAAGTGGCTCGTTTGCTCTAAAAGGTAGCCTTTTGTCATCCAACTATCATAAAAACTTTGCACAGCTATTAGGGTAAATAAGGCATTTTACCAAGGAGCCCCAAACCGCTAAGCACCTAGTTCCATATCCTTTCAATTTTTCATTGGAACTGATACTTAAACTCTTAGATGATTTTCCTCCTTATTCTTTTAAAAGCTGTATTTTAAGTTTATCATGAACGTATTTTCGAGCTGACAAAATTGTTTCAGAGCAATGTCGCCATCTTTAGCGGAAAAACTACCTTTCCCAGAATTTCCCTTATATCAGTCCATAACAATATCGGTCCCTTACATCATTTCCCTTATATCAGTCATTTCCCATAGTTCTTTTTGGGTCTGAGAGTCAACTTCTAAGTTCTTCTTTACCAGACTTGCTTACCAATTCTTGCCCGGGAGGATTGAACAAAGTTTTTTGCTTTTGCAAGGGGAGATTTGAACAGGCATTTTACATTTTCAATTATGGGACATTGGGAGGGTTCTGGTCTCTCCTTAGCTGGCTTTAACAGGTGTCTCTCCTTCATTTGACACTGGCCCCCAAATCAGAACTGTACCTGCCTAGTTAGCCAGCATTGAGGTTGGTCTAGCTAGAGTTTTCCTGCCTGGCACACAGGATAAATCTCTCTCACCTGCCAGCCCCACAGCTGCTCAAACCCAACCAAGTAAACACAGAGACTTATATTGCTTACAAACTGTATGGCCATGGCAGGCTTCTTGCTAACTGTTCTTACAGCTTAAATTAATCCATTTCTATTAATCTATACCTTGCCACATGGCTCGTGGCTTACCGGCATCTTCACATGCTGTTTCTCATCATGGCGGCTGGCAGTGTCTTTCTGACTCAGCCTTCCACTTCCCAGCTTTATTCTCCTCCTTGTCCCGCCTACACTTCCTGCCTAGCCAATGGCCAATCAGCGTTTTATTTATTGACTATAGCAACACATTTGCCATACAGAACATCCCACAGCAGGCTGGCATTTCTGATAACAACTTTCCTCAGGCTTGTGTTTGTCTTAGCCAGTCAGTGAAAAACAAGATCATTTACAACAGCTTTTCCATAGCTCCTTCAGAGAGATTTTCTCCCACTAATTTTATTCTCATTTTGCTTGTTCCTTACCCCCCAGATGCAGAGCTTCAGGTATCTGTCTACGGATCTGTACCTCTGCTAGCTGCCTTTGGAAGTAGGAGCTTTTATTCTCTCCCCCGGATCTGCCTCAAATTCTAGCAGCTTTTTCAGGTCACATATTTTCTGGGGAGGATTATGTCCCTTCTGTTTCTTCGGAGTCTTTTTTCCAGACAGTTCCCAGTTTGGCCTCAAATTATCCCCTCTACCCCAGAAACAGTTTCCGACACTACAGTGATGGCTTTCCCTGCTACTGAAGGTAGGGGTTTTTTGTCCGTTTCTGTTTTCAGGGTCTGTGTGGTTTGCGTACAGACTGAAAATCTAGCAAGGGAGGTTTTTGCCATTTCTAAACCCCCATTAGGACAGGTGTTTTGCCTCATTAGGCCTTCACCTGGCCCAGTCCCCCAGTGGGTTGTGTTTGTCAGGGTACTCAAGGACAGAGCTTAGGCCAGAGGCAATCACCCCTTCGGGCTACACTCCCCCTCATCTCACGGGAATCAGTTGAAACAAAGCTTTTCTCAAAGTGGTGCTTTCTCTGACAGAAAAGAAAACTTTACTCCTGGATAGTTCTGTTCTGCCCTGGCTGGCCTCTTTCCCCAGACAGCATTCTGACTCAGCAGCACAACTGCTTCAGACACAGTTCAGCTTTACTGTTTTCCCAGAAAGGTCCTTACTCTGATGGGAAAGTTTTTTCTCAGATTTCTTTTTGCAGCTGTGGGCCTATCAACCCGGGACTTGTAGGAAAGCAGACAACTGTGCTGTTCCCACTGACTTTAGCTTTGTTCATTGGCAATCTTCCCCTGGGTCCTGCACCTTCCTGTCTCAGCTCTGTTCTCCAGGAAGTTTGAAACTGCAGGAACCCTAGTATCCCCGAAATGCATTTCAGCTCAGAGACGCTGGCCAGTGGCCTCTGGGTTTTTGGTCAGAAGCCAGGATACAATGCTTCAGGGGATCTTTGCATTAGGAAGATTAGGAGCACCTTTTCAAAGATGCTCACTCAGAAACAAAACCCTTGATGCCTCAGCTGGGCTGTAACTGAAAAGCTTGCCTTTTTTGCTTTTCTCAGGTAAAGTTTCCTGCCCTTTTGGGCTCTCTGTAGCTCTTTACCCACACTCTCCCAAGCGTTTCCCTCAGGGTACTCTGACCCACTGTCTTTTCCTGGCTTGAAGAGACAGAGCTTAGAAGGTTTTTAGAAACTTGTCCCTGCCTCCTGTATTGCAGGGAGGATTTTTAAAGCTTGAAAGAGAACTTAGAGAGGTTTCGCTGTCTTAAGAGGTTTGTTGTTTTCCCTTAGAGCTAATCACAGGTGGTCCCCATACTAATATCTTCAGGTGATTCTAATTTTTGTCCTTCTGAGAAAGTTAAAGGCTTTAGTTTTTAAGTTTGAGAGCTTTTAGTTTAAGGCTTTTTAGAGAGAATTTCCCCCCCAAGTTTTCCAAGGAAAGCTTTATAGTTTAAGAGAAAGATTTTTTCCCCAAGAGAGAAAGACCAACTTTTCAAAAAACTTCTGAATTTTAAACTTTTTGGCTTTTTATACCCCCATTTTTTTGCCTCAGGGAGAAAACACTTTCTCCTGCCGCTTGAACTTAGCATTTCAGCTGTCCCCAGGTCAAAAGCTTCCATAGGAAACTTTTTCTTCCCCATAAGTTCAAAGAAGAGCTTTTTTTACTACCCATAAAGCCCAAAGAAAGATTTTCCCCCAGTTTGCATTCATAGCCCCCAAAGTTAGAAAATTGGAGAGTTTCTGTCTAGTTGCCTTATTTTTTTCTACACAATCTTATACTTCTAAGTTTTTCCTACACTATATTACTACGCTATACCTTATACTTATTTTTCAGAGAGAGAAATTGAGAAAGGGATAGAAGATAGAAAATTTTGACAGAAGAGAATTTCGCTGCAGCATCAGACATCCGTCCAGTCTGCTTTCCTTTTCTCTCGAGGATAAAACCCCTGCCTCTCAATAATATATATAAAATATATATTTTCCATAACACCGGCATGCATTATCCACTGGCAGGGCTGAACTCAGCACTTTCGCCAAAAACTCTGTAATAAAACTAT
This sequence comes from Peromyscus californicus insignis, assembly GCF_007827085.1. Classification (NCBI taxonomy): domain Eukaryota; kingdom Metazoa; phylum Chordata; class Mammalia; order Rodentia; family Cricetidae; genus Peromyscus; species Peromyscus californicus. Next base: position 353,142 of record NW_026294550.1, on the reverse strand, counting down.
TATTTTCCTTTATCTTTAGTCCCTATTACTTTGTCTTTAGTCCCCGTTCATTTGTCTTTAGCCCCTCCTTTTTTTTGACCCCCTTTTTTTCTTTAGTCCCTGTTCGTGGCACCATTCTGTGGGGCGTTTACCCAACCACCCCCACAGTTCCCCAGAGTTTTCTTGAGTGCGAGCAGCAGGAAATATTAGATAGAAGGATTTATTGCAGAGAATCTTGCAGAGATAAACAGATAGAAAATAAAGGACAGTCTCAAGAGGGCCTGGAACCTTTTCCAATGGGCCCTGACTGTCTCTGCCCCAGGGTTTTTATAGAGATGCCAAGGGGTGGAGCAAAAGACCTCCTCCCCCAGCACAGCCAAGTGCAGACCATCTCAGACACCTGCACTCAGGCCCGTGGTCCTAATCATCCTCTATGCGGACCTGCTGGGTAAAGCCATGAGGAACCTGAGAATGGGCTCCCACAATAACCCCTTGTTTTCCTGGCTCCTGTGCTTTAGTGGTCCTCTGATTATGCTGTGTTTTATTTTGATGCTTGCCCCCTGCTTTATTCAATTCCTCTGGCCACAGATCAACACCATTGCTAAACTTATCAGCAATGAGGTCATGGTTCACTACCATGCCCTGGACCCTTCTGAAATGGGCAACAGGTTTCATAGGTTACAATGACACCTCTCCATTATAAAATAAGGCAGGGGGAGATGTTAGAAGACATTGTTGGCTGATAGAGGTTGCACTCTACTCTACCATAGCTTGGCAGTTTTCTCTAAACTTCATAATATGGAAAAGCCCTCCCTCCCCAGCAAAGCTTCCCCCTCTCTACCCAGCCTTATCTGAAGGATGTCTCTAGGCCCAGGATACCTGACTTATTCCAAGGGTGACCCTTGACATAGCATACTTCCCTGAAAAGGCTCTTTCCTTGTTGACTCACATGGTAATTAGGCAAGTGCTCTAGCCATTTTAATAGGACCTTACTGCCACATACAATGCCTTGTAATAAAAGTGTGTCACTTAATGCAAATTAGGGTTCATCCCCAGACTCCTCAATCCTATATATGCCTTATACTTTGGGATAAAGTTGAGTTGATTCACTAAAGTCTATCACCCTGAGAGCTGTCTCCATTAGTGTTCATGGGCCGCATACAAAGCTTTCTGTGTCTGCTACTGACTCTTGCCCTCCCTACCTAAAGGCTGACAGGCCAAGAGGAAAAGAAGACACCCCCCCCACACACACACAAAGGATGTACTTTGGCAGTAACAGTGTTCAATATGGCTTCTTAGATCTTACTAAGCGCAGCACTCTGGCAAGAGAGGATAGTAACAGGGAGAACATGCTTGGGGAAAGGGAAATTACTACCCCTTCCACTTGAGGCGTCATGGAGCTTAAATCAGTTATAAAAACAAAGTCCATTAAATAAAAATTTCCTTCAAATGACTCACCCAACTGTAGTTTGCTTTCAATTAAATCACTTTAAGTTTAGTGACATAAGTCAATTAACTATAGTGTGCTCAAATAATATATATAAAATACTAAGCTATATCAATTTCAGATAGATACAACAGATTTTGGAGCAAAGAAAGTTACTAAAATTGGATGTACAAAAACATGAAAGGATAAAAAGTACCAGTAATGTGCATACACCCCAAGAGTTCATTCAACTTTAATGTAGAAGCAAAACCTCATAGGAATGAAAGGGCAATAAAAGAGTTAATAATTATAGTTGCATGTTTCAGCAACTATAGTGTGTGTCTGTGTGTGTGTTCACGTGTTTGTGTATCTTTTGTGAAGACTCTGTGAAGGATCTATGCAAGAATTTTGTACTTTAATTTGTCTGGCTGATTTTACTTGTAAATTTTAACAGTTTTTGAATATATCAGACACATGGCACCTATCCAATCTGTTCCTGGTATCTTTCAAAGAGAAGACAGTCTTCATAAAGTCTCTTATTTAAGGATCTTTTTACTGGTGTTTTATAGCCTTTCAATTTATCTCTGATCATATCTATGAATGATGGTTTTCCTCTCTGCATTTATTTTCAGGTTACTGGGTTGGTAAATTATTTAAGGTCCTCTAGAGGAACAAAGCTGAGAGAATGGATCTATATTATGAAGGGGATTTACTAGATTGTTACACATGATGTGCACTGGGTAGTACAAAGATGGCTGTCTGCACACTGGGGAGACCGAGAACGCAATAGCTGATCAGTCCACCAGGCTGGGTGTGGTTCTAGTTCAGTCTGGAAGATGGAGGATTCTTGTTGAGCCACCATTCTTCAGCCCATGTTAGAAGCCCAGGGAAGCTGGGTTCTGACGCCAGGAAAGGATCCCAGACTTAGAAGCAGCAAGAGTAGGTACACTTACCAACAAATAGAAAAGGAGGGCAGGCAAAAAGCAAATGCTTTTCCCTCAGAGTTCTTTACATCCGGATCTCTACTGGAAAGAGTTGCCTGCTCTGGGTGAAGGACTTCCCTCTCTGTTCTTCCTGGAAATGCCCTCACAGACCTATCTACAGGTGTCTGTTAATGAGTCCAAGATCCAGGCAAGTTGACAACCATGCTTAAGCATTCTAGTCAGAATTCCCCTGGTAGGGACCTCCAAACAACACTGAGGCTGACAAGCACAGCAGGAATGCCACTTGCTTGAGGTTACAGTGAAGAAAAGATCACTTAGTGCTTCAGGATAACAATATTCTTGATTATTTGGACTAAAACATCAAATGAGTTGACTCAAGATAAAGTGTGACAATCTCTTGGAAAACTGTTTATGTTATCTTGCCCCAATTTAATTCATTTTCTCCTTGATGAGGTTAATGATATTTGGGAATTCCATTTGACTTAAATGAATATATATTCAAAATATTTCTGTGTATATATATATATATATATATATATACATATGTATAGAGTTTCTAAATAAATAAGAGAAGTTTATATATACACACTTTATTTTGCTTTTGTGACTCTGTCTGTACCAGTTTTTCTTAACTCCTGTGAGGCAGAAGCTGTTTCTGTTGCCATGATCATGTCTGACTGCCTCTCTCTTCTTTGGAAAAGGACTGAAATTCACTTATTAAGCTTCCATTTCAGGTAGAATCGATCATTTCATTAGAGTATGTAAGCATTTATAAAAAGAACTTGCCGGGCGGTGGTGGCGCACGCCTTTAATCCCAGCACTTGGGAGGCAGAGCCAGGCGGATCTCTGTGAGTTCAAGGCCAGCCTGGGCTACCAAGTGAGTTCCAGGAAAGGCGCAAAACTACACAGAGAAACCCTGTCTCGAAAAAAAAAAAACCAAAAAAAAAAAAAAAAAGAACTTTGACTTTTTGTCTCTCAAAGGTAAAGGTTTTGGCTTTCTCATACTACAAGTGTTTCCAATACTTGGGGTATAAATTAAAACAAGAATCAGAATTGCAGCCCCAGTTGCAGGCCAGCAGGCAGGACTCCTACAGGCAGGCCTGACTACCACCACCCACCATCAGACCCTGTAACCTACAAGCCCCACTCCACCCCCAAAACCCACCCATTCCCCTAGACCACAGCTGCTCCCTGAGACATAGACTCTGCCAGCTCTGACTGGACAAAGAGGTGAGTAATCATTCCCCTAACCAATCACCCCAGCCTCTAGGACTTCTGAGACACTGTTCGCACCAATTGGAGCAAGAGATGGGCAGATACCAATGCAAGAATATATTCAACAACATAAAGAGCAATATGGCACCACCAGAACCTAGTGGTTTTACTACACCAAAACCTGAACATGCGAATGTAGAGAATACAGAAGAAAACAACCTTAAAATGACTTTATGAAGATGACAGAGGCCTTTAATCAGTGCCTGTAAATTTCATATCATTGTTTTTTATTCCTGAGTAGTACTCCATTGTGTATATGTGCCACATTTTCTTAATACATTCTTCGGTTGAGGAGCATCTAGATTTTTTTCCAGGTTCTGGCTATTACAAATAATGCTGCTATGAACATAGTTGAGCATTTGGTCCTGTGATATGATTGAGTATTCCTTGGGTATATGCCCAAGAGTGGTACAGCTGGGTCTTGAGGTAGATTGACTCCCAACTTTCTGAGAAACTGCCATACAGATTTCCAAAGTGACTGTACAAGTTTGCACTCCCACCAATAGTGGAAGAGTGTTCCCCTTGCTCCACATCCTCTCCAACATAAGCTGTCATCACTATTTTTGATCATAACCATTCTGACAGGAGTAAGATGGTATCTCAGAGTGGTTTTGATATGTTTTTCCCTGATTAATAAGAATGTTGAGCAATTCCTTAAATGTCTTTTAGCCATTTGAGATTCTTCTGTTGAGAATTCTGTTTAGCTCTGTAGCCCATTTTTTAATTGCATTGTTTGGTATTTTGATCTCTAGTTTCTTGAGTTCTTTATATATTCTGGATATCGGCCCTCTGTCAGATGTGGGTTTGGTGAAGATCTTTTCCCATTCTGTAGGCTGGGCTCCAAGATTATTAAGATGTATTTTAGGTGTAGGTAGTGTGTAAAACAATGGAGGATTTTTAAATATATATTAGAATAGTTTCCATCTAGTGAACAACTTTAACAACTGCTTTTATAAAATAATTGACAGCAGAGAAATCAGAAGCTTTAAAGTCAGTGCATGGCAGCAGATAAACTAGATAAACTATAAGAATAATCATAGAGAATTAACATCTTGTGTGAATCTATGAAAAAATAAGTGGCCTGGTTAAAATAAGAGGTGATTGCTATAAAATGAATCAATTGAGCAGTTAATTTGGTTATTTGCTGAGGGATTCTTTTGAGGTATCAATGTTAGCATTGTAATGGAATTTCTGTTTTGAAGTCCTAATGTTTCTGAGAAATGGAAATGAATGGGATATAATTATGCAAAAGATGATTATGTATTAAATCAAGAGGAATTAGTAGTTCTTTTGAACAATAGTTTCCTGATAATGTGAATAAGTGATACAAAATTTTGAAAAGAAATTAAAAGTTAATGTCGGAGGCCGGCCCCCAGCTCCCATCTTGCTCCGGACTTCCCTTTTGGGACACTGGTGAGTGCCCTTCCGTGCCCCGGACCCCATCCCTGGGCACCAGCCACTCCAGGGAAGACATGCCCAACTTGGCCCCAGGTTCTGGCCACCGGGCAGGTTCCCTGCTAGCCCCACCAGGAAGGATCCCCTTCTCCAAGACCCCTGGCAGACCCTGCAGTCTCCACGCTCTGCCCCCACGCCCATCCGCCTGAGCCCCAAGCCTCTTCCTGAGACTTAGAGGCAGGCCCCCAGCTCCCATCTTGCTCCGGACTTCCCTTTTGGAACACTGGTCTGTCTGAACCAAGTGTGCGGATAAGGCCAAGAACGAATCACAAGGAGATGGGCAGACGTCAAGGCAGAAACATATACAACAAAATGAATAGCAATACAGCATCACCAAGCCCTAGCCCTCCTCCAACACCTAGACCTGAACATCAGAAATTGAAAGAAGCAGAAGAAAACAGCCTTATGAATGACATCATGAAGAAGCTAGAGGCTTGTATAGAGGAAAAGACAAAAAAATGTGAAGAACGCTGTAAACAACTAGAGGAAAGGGCAAACAAATTAGAAGAAATCAATAAAGTCCTGGAAGAAAACAATAAAGTACTGAGAGAAAATCAAGAAAAATCAATGAAACAAATGAAGGAAACAGTCCAAGACCTGAAAAGGGAAATAGAAAAAATGAAGAAGACACAAACAGAGGGAATGCTGGAAATAGAAAATCTGAGAAAACGATTGGGAACTTCAGATGCAAGTATAATCAACAGAATGCAAGAGATGGAAGAGAGGATCTCTAGCGTTGAAGATACAGTAGAAGAAATACATTCATCAGTCAAAGAAAACACTAAAGCCAACAAAGTCATGAACCAAAATGTCCAAGAAATTTGGGACACCATGAAAAGACCAGACCTAAGAATAATAGGGGTCAAAGAAGGAGAAGAATACCAACTCAAGGGCACAGAAAATATATTCAACAAGATCATAGAAGAAAACTTTCCCAACTTAAAGAAGGAAATGCCTATGAAGATACAAGAAGCTTATAGAACACCAAACAGACTAGACCCCCAAAAAAAGTCCCCTCGCCACATAATAGTTAAACAACTAAATGTACAGAATAAAGAAAGAATATTAAGAGCAGCAAAGGAAAAAGGCCAAGTGACATATAAAGGCAAACCCATCAGAATAACACCCGATTTCTCAATGGAGACTTTGAAAGCCAGAAGAACCTGGACAGATGTAATGCAGACACTAAGAGACCATGGATGTCAGCCTAGACTAATATACCCAGCAAAACTTTCAATCACCATAGATGGAGTGAACAAGACATTCCATGACAAAGCCAGATTTAAACAATACTTATGCACAAACCCAGCCCTACAGAAAGCACTAGAAGGAAAATTCCAACCTAAGGAAGTCAGATAAACCCTCGAAAACACAGGCAACAGATAAAGCCACAGCAGTAAACCCCAACGTATAGAAGTACACACACATCACCACCAAAAAATAACAGGAATGAACAATCACTGGTCATTAATTTCCCTCAATATCAATGGACTTAATTCACCTATAAAAAGACATAGGCTTACAGAATGGATACGAAAGCAGGACCCATCTTTCTGCTGCATACAAGAAACACATCTCAAATTCAAAGATAGACACCACCTAAAAATAAAAGGCTGGGAAAAGACTTTCCAATCAAACGGTCTTAAGAAACAAGCGGGTGTAGCCATCCTGATATCCAGCAAAATAGACTTCAAACTAAAATCAATCAAAAGAGATCGAGAAGGGCATTACATACTCATCACAGGAAAGATCCACCAAGATGAAGTCTCAATTCTGAATATTTATGCCCCAAACACAAGGGCACCCACATATGTAAAAGAAACATTACTAAAGCTTAAATCACATATAAAACCCCACACATTAATAGTGGGAGACCTCAACACCCCACTTTCACCACTGGACAGATCTCCCAAATTGAAACTTAACAGAGAAATAAAGGACTTAACTGATGTCATGACTCAAATGGACTTAATCGATATCTACAGAACATTCCATCCTAACAAAAAAGAATATACCTTCTTCTCAGCACCCCATGGAACCTTCTCTAAAATTGACCACATACTTGGCCACAAAACAAATCTAAACAGATACAAAACAATTGGAATAACCTCCTGTGTTCTATCAAACCACCATGGTCTAAAGTTGAATTTCAACAACAACAAAAACTACAGAAAACCTACAATCTCATGGAAACTGAATAATACCCAACTGAATCACCAATGGGTTAAGGAAGAAATAAAGAAAGAAATTAAAGACTTCCTAGAGATCAATGAAAATGAAGACACCACATATCCAAATTTATGGGACACTATGAAAGCAGTACTAAGAGGGAAATTCATAGCACTAAATGCCCACATAAATAAGTTGGAGAAATCTCACACTAGAGACTTAACAGCATACCTGAAAGCTCTAGAACAAGAAGAAGCACAGTCTCCCAGGAAAAATAGACGCCAGGAAATTATCAAAGTGAGAGCTGAAATCAATAAAATAGAAACAAAGAGAACAATACAAAAAATTAATGAAACAAAGAGTTGGTTCTTTGAGAAAATCAACAAGATAGACAAGCCCTTATCCAAACTAACCAAAAGACAGAGAGAGAGCATCCAAATCAACAAAATCAGAAATGAAAAGGGGGACATAACAACAGACATTGAGGAAATCCAGAGAATCATCAGGTCATACTTCAAAAACCTCTATTCGACAAAACTGGAAAACCTAAAAGAAATGGATAACTTTCTGGATAGGTACCACATACCTAAGTTAAATCAAGACCAGCTAAACTATTTAAATAGTCCAATAACCCCTAACGAAATAGAAACAGTCATTAAAAGTCTCCCAACCAAAAAAAGCCCAGGACCAGATGGTTTCAGCGCAGAATTCTAGCAGATCTTCAAAGAAGAGTTAATACCAATACTCTCTAAATTGTTTCACACAATAGAAACAGAAGGAACATTACCAAACTCCTTCTACGAGGCTACAATTACCCCAATTCCTAAACCAAACAAGGATACAACAAAGAAAGAGAACTACAGACCGATCTCCCTCATGAACATTGATGCAAAAATACTCAATAAAATACTGGCAAACAGACTCCAAGAACACATCAAAACAATTATCCACCATGATCAAGTAGGATTCATTCCAGGGATGCAAGGGTGGTTCAACATACGAAAGTCCGTCAATGTAATACACCATATAAACAAACTCAAAGAAAAAAACCATATGATCATCTCATTGGATGCAGAAAAGGCATTTGACAAAATCCAACACCCCTTCATGATAAAGGTATTAGAGCGATCAGGAATACAGGGAACATACCTAAACATAATAAAGGCAATTTACAGCAAGCCAACAGCCAACATCAAATTAAATGGAGAGAAACTCAAAGCAATTCCACTAAAATCAGGAACGAGGCAAGGCTGTCCGCTCTCCCCATACTTATTCAATATAGTACTTGAAGTTCTAGCCAGAGCAATAAGACAACATAAGGAGATTAAGGGGATACAAATTGGAAAGGAAGAAGTCAAGCTTTCCCTATTTGCAGATGACATGATAGTATACTTGAGTGACCCCAAAGATTCCACCAAGGAACTGATACAGCTTATAAACACCTTCAGCAACATAGCAGGATACAAGATCAACTCAAAAAAATCAGTTGCCCTCCTATATACAATGGACAAAGAAGCGGAGAAGGAAATCAGAGATACATCACCCTTTATTATAGCCACAAATGACATAAAATACCTTGGGGTAACACTAACCAAGCAAGTGAAGGACCTATATGACAAGAACTTTAAGTCCCTGAAAAAAGAAATTGAAGAAGATGTCAGAAAATGGAAAGATCTCCCATGCTCATGGATAGGCAGGACTAACATAGTAAAAATGGCAATCTTACCAAAAGCAATCTACAGATTCAATGCAATCCCCATCAAAATACCAACACAATTCTTCACAGACCTGGAAAGAATAATACTCAACTTCATATGGAAAAACAAAAAACCCAGGATAGCCAAAGGAATCCTGTACAATAACGCAACTTCTGGAGGCATCACGATCCCTGACTTTAAGCTCTACTATAGAGCTACAGTAATAAAAACAGCTTGGTACTGGCATAAAAACCGACATGTGGACCAATGGAATCGAATTGAAGACCCTGACATTAATCCGCACACCTATGAACATATAATTTTTGACAAAGAAGCCAAAAGTGCACAATGGAAAAAAGAAAGCATCTTCAACAAATGGTGCTGGCAAAACTGGATATCAACATGTAGAAAGCTGCAAATAGATCCATATCTATCACCGTGCACAAAACTTAAGTCCAAGTGGATCAAGGACCTCAACATAAATCCAACTACTCTGAACCTGCTAGAAGAGAAAGTAGGAAGTAGTCTTGAACGCATTGGCATAGGAGACCACTTCCTAAATAGAACACCAGTAGCACAGACTCTGAGAGAAACAATCAATCAATGGGACCTCTTGAAACTGAGAAGCTTTTGTAGAGCAAAGGATACGGTCAACAAGGCAAAGCGACAGCCTATAGAATGGGAAAAGATCTTCACCAACCCCACATCTGACAGAGGACTGATATCCAGAATATATAAGGAATTCAAGAAATTAGACATCAAAATGCCCAACAGTCCAATTAAGAAATGGGCTATAGAACTAAACAGAGAATTCTCAACAGAGGAAACTCAATTGGCCGAAAGAAATTTAAGGAATTGCTCAACATCCCTAATCATCAGGGAAATGCAAATCAAAATAACTCTGAGATACCACCTTACGCCTGTCAGAATGGCAAAGATCAAAAACACTGAAGACACCTTATGCTGGAGAGGATGTGGAGCTAGGGGAACTCTCCTCCACTGCTGGTGGGAATGCAAGCTTGTACAACCACTTTGGAAATCAATATGGTGCTTTCTTAGAAAATTGGGAATCCATCTCCCCCAAGATCCAGCTATACCACTCTTGGGCATATACCCAAGCAATGCTCAACCACACCACAAGAGCACTTGTTCAGCTATGTTCATATCAGCATTGTTTGTAATAGCCAGAACATGGAAACAACCTAGATGCCCTTCAACTGAAGAATGGATAAACAAAATGTGGTACATATACACAATGGAATACTACTCAGCAGAGAAAAACAATGACATCATGAGGTTTGCAGACAAATGGATGGATCTAGAAAAAATCATCCTGAGTGAGGTAACCCAGACTCAGAAAAACAAACATGGTATGTACTCACTCATAGCAGGATACTAGACATGAAACAAGGATGACTTGTCTGCTACTCACATCACCAGGGAGGCTACCTGGAAAACAGGACCCCAAGAAAGACACAGGGATCACCCAATGACAGAGAAATGGAATGAGATCTACATGAACAGCCTGGACATGAGTGGGGGTAGTGAAAGGCAAGGGTTGAGGGAAAGAGAGCTTGGGGGAGCGGGAGATCCCAGCTGGATCAACAACAGAGAGGGAGAACAAGGAATAGGAGACCATGGTAAATGAAGACCACATGAGAATAGGAAGAAGCAAAGTGCTAGAGAGGCCCACAGAAATCCACAAAGATACCCACACAACAGACTGCCGGCAATGGTCGAGAGACAGCCCGAACTGACCTACTCCGGTGATGGGATGGCCAAACACCCTAATTGTTGTGCTAGAAACCTCATCCAACTACTGAGGGATCTGGATGCAGAGATCCATGACTAGGCCCTGGGTGGATCTCTGGGAGTCCAATTAGCGAGAATGAGGAGGGTTTATATGAGTGAGAATTGTTGAGACCAAGGTTGGATAAAGCACAGGGACAAATAGCCAAATGAATGGAAACACATGAACTATGAACCAATGGCTGAGGGGTCCCCACTGGATCAGGCCCTCCGAATGGGTGAGACAGTTGATTGGCTTGATCTGTTTGGGAGGCAGCCAGGCAGTGGGACCAGATCTTGTGCTCACTGCATGAGTTGGCTGTTTGAAACCTGGGGCCTATGCAGGATTGTTTGACTCGGCCTGGGAGGAGGGGACTAGACCTACCTGGACTGAGTCTACCAGGTTGACCTCAGTCTGTGGGGAAGGCTTTGCCCTGGTGGAGGTGGGAATGGGGGGTGGGCTTGGGGGAAGGGAGAAGGGTGGGAGGGGGGAGAACAAGGGAATCCGTGGCTGATATGTAGAACTGAATTGTATTGCAAAATAAATTAAAATAAATTAAAAAAAAAGAAAAAAAAATCACTACTGTGCTATATACTGTATACTAATGCAGAATGCTGTGTTTAATAACGAGAGGAAAGAACTAGGAGCTCTAAGAGGAATTTTCTGAACACAGCTGATGAACGAACCAAATTAAATGCTTATTGGTAATCCCAAGAGGTGTGTTCATGTGTGTGTGTGTGTGTGTGTGTGTGTGTGTGTGTGTGTGTGTGTGTGCGTCTGTGTGTGTCTGTATGTCTCTGTCTGTGTGGGTGTCTAATAATATGACATCAGTGATCAAAATGATACCCAGTTGTTATGGACTGAAGTTTAACCTGCAAGAATTGCCTCAACTATTAAGTTGCCCCACTAGATGGAGTACTTCCTGGGAGAGATCTATACAACATGAAAAGTTAGCATATGAATGTATTGACACTTAGACCAGATGACTCTGCCAGCCCTTCTCATTGTGCGGTATGCAATACTGGCACTTTTTTACAACTTCTTTCTCTATCCAATGCTACCCCATTCTTTCCTTGGGTACTGATTTTGAAGACACTTCCTAATAAATACCAAGTGATGAGTTTTTTTCTAGATTCTTCTTTGCATTGAATTCTACTGACAGTGAGCCAAGGCTTTAAAACAGGTTTTATTGTAAATACCCTGATTAGTAATAAGAGTGCTATTGTAGGCAAAAAAAATCAATTGATAAGTTGATTGTAATCTAATTGATAAAAAATTATCTACACTTAAATGCAATTGTATACTGTGAAATGAAATTCACTAGCTATAATCAAAAGACAGGTATGAAAGTCAGAAGCAAAGTAACAGCAGAAACCAAGCAAAAACTCCAATGCCTACATACTAGATCCACTCCCCCGATGCCCTTAACATTCAGAAATAGCTTACTCCCCCTGGTTAGAGGAATACTTTCTTCCTCTAATCTACACCCCCCTTTAGAATCTAATATTCCTTCCCTTCAGAATATTAGGCCTTTATCAAAAGACTGAGCTACAACACAATTCTGGAAGCAGATGACCATGTACCAGTAGGAGCCGAGGGGTCTTTATGGGAATAGATTCTAAGGATGTTCTCATAAAGGAGCTGGAAGCAAGACTGCACAGGAAAGGCTTACTGCCTGTGTACACCTTTCTGAGACACAGAAGGCATCTCCTGACGGGGATTCCCAGGAGACAGTGCAGGCTTCTCATTAGGAGAGTTCCTATAATTGTGGGAAAGTGATGGCCCTTGTGCTATGGCATAGCTTTGACTTTATGCCCCAAAGTTGATGTATTGAAGGGCTGGTCCCCCAGGGGGACATATCACATGAAAATTAAATGAAGGTTTTCGCTTTAATATAGTAAAATTATATATAACAAACAGTTATCAAGCGAGAATTGCAGTTACAATATCTAGTCTATTTGTATTTTGTATTTGCCAAAATTAAATAAAATATTTTATCATCTAAAAAAAAAACTGGAGGATGGGAAAAACATGCTTGTTTTGATGTGTAACTAAAGACAGCTGGAGCTATGCGAGGCTGGCCACTTGTGGGAAACTCATCTGGTGGTTAGACAATTCATTTCTTCATGCCAATGCCACTTCCCAGTCTCAGAACCTGAACCTAGGCTTTGGTGGGACTGTGGCACCATGAGATTTATGAAACCCAGATTTTTATGAGACTGTATTTGTGCTGTATGATCAAACAAGACAGATACTGGCCAAGTCCAACATTTTTAAAAGGTCTTCAATTCCAAGATTAATATTGACAGAAGCAGCTTCACCTTTGGAAACTCATTCTTCATTATAGAAACTAGACAACTGTGTAGGACAAAAAACATGGAATCCTGAAAATGAAGACAAGAGCCTTCAGAAACCTTCCCCAGCAGTGAGACTGAAGTCTAATTAAGGAACTCCAAATGCTTTATTTTGAAAAGCAAAACAAATCTGTGACTTCTGGAACCATCAATTGTCCAGTAGTTTAAGAATATATTCTGCAGATTCTCAGTCTGTCCCCACCATTGTGTGTCGGAGGGACATACACAAGGGATGAAGGATGACTGTCTCCTTGGCTCATTCTTTAAATTCCTTAACTGACCTGAAGACTTTCCTGGACAAGTCTTATCTACAAACAGACATTTTCTATAGCTGCTGGCCTCAAGTCTGATTCTTATATAAAGTGCTGTGAGGTCCTTCACTTTGTTTAGCTTGCATAGGGAGACATGGTTTAACTAGTAGGATAAATTACATTATATCATACTTTTCAAAAATCACCATGGAGATATATTCATTACTGGGCTGTCTCCCTTTCATTCTGCAACAAATCTAATGATTCTACTTCTCTTTCTAAAACAGGATGGATCTTTTTTACTGGACATGAATAAATAAAACATAAAGAGCAGGTAATAATCAAGGCTAGATCATAAATGTCATGGTGATTTGGACAAGATTTTCTCTTGGGATACATGCACAGAATTTGAGACAGAAATGGCAGTATTCCTTGGTTTCCCACTGACCACAGTACCTCTGGAGCACCTAGTGAATCTGACTTATAGACAAGAACTGGGAGGCAGAAACTGAAATTCTGCATTAACTCAGTAAAGATGGTGAACACAGGCGGTGCTCATTTTGCCAATAACTGAACGAGGTGGGAAGAGACAGCACAGAAGGCCAGTAACCTGCACACATGCACAAGGAGGTGCTACGGAAATGTCACATGTTAATCACAGGTGTGTCATGGTTATGAGCAACATTCCTTAGAGGGGATCAGGGCTTCCTTGCACATTTTAAATCTACTCAGTTCTGCCCTGGAAATGAAAATCAAATTTCCTGAATGGAATGAAACACACACACACACACACACACACACACACACACACACACACACACACACACACACACACAGCAAACATGCACATACACTTGTACAATGTCTGGCCATCATGCATGATAATTTAAAATTTTACTATGGGTCAAGTTAAAATGTCTAATGAAAGATATAAGTGGACTGTGGGAACAAATTCAGCTAAAGTGGTTAGGCACTGTGCATGAATAGAATTGGAACAATTGCTGTGAAGAAGGGGAAAGGAGGCCTCCAGGTGTTGAGAAATAATAAGGTCATCAATAGACAATAAAGTGATACTTTCTCATAACACCTATAAAAGAGGTAAGTTTACTATATTAGACATTAAGAACTGCAGGATAAATGGTATCATAAGGTAAATAAAGAGTTCCTGGTAGAAAGTTTATGTAACAGAATAATGGATGGCATCTTATGTTCCCATGCAATTTAGGTAGGAAGGTCATTAAAGTGTAACATATATGTAATAAGTTTTTATGGGTGCTGCTATATAGGTTCTTTGTATTTCTTTTTATCAGTCTTCATCTCTGTAGTAATTGTTATTGAAATCTCAATAATTAACAGTGTTAGTGATGTCTTAGTCCAAATTCCTAGAGAACAGGGGATTTATGAAGCCCAGAAATTTATTTGATATATTTCTGAACCTGTGAATTCAAGCACATTGTGCCAATACTTGTCAACTTGAAGTGAGGGCCTTGCTGTGTCATTAGATGATGTAGGTTGTGTCAGGGTGAGGTGGAGCACACAAGCTAGCTTGGTTCTTCCTCCTGTGTGAATACCCTGACGCTATCCATGGAGTTCCATTTTTAAGACCTCACCTAGTTCAAAATAAATCCCTAAAATTATACATCTTAAGTCTATCAATGTGTAAAATTGCTGTTTAGTTTTCCTAGGTATTGATTGTGCATGCTCAATTATACCATAGTCAGAGATAAAAATTGAAGGGTATCGTTAAATGAAACCTGAAGCTGAGAAGTGCTCTTCCAAGTCTTTATACTAAGTCTGGTCTCATGATTCACACACAATCCATGGTGGACTCCTGACTTTCCAAAGTACATATCATCATGACTTTGACAAAAATATTCCAGTGAGTGTAGAATATGATGTCTTGAAGAGAAAAGATTTAGAAAAGTTTCTGAGAGACATACACTTCATTTCAATGTGGACAAGGTTTGCATGAAACATACCTTCATGGAGGTTATACTAATCAACAGATTATTATATAGCGAGAGATAGTTAATATTACATATTAACTATCAAATGCCAGTAATAATATTATGCTTAATAAATAATATCTCATGCCAAGAGACAGAAAATGACTTTAAAATTAAAAGGGCAACTGATAATTTTAAAACAATCCTTGGAAAAAGAAACTTAAAATTAGCAAATACAAATTTTGTTAGGACTTTCATATTTATGATTATATTTCTTAAGTATGATTTTAGAACTTACAACAGAAATATCAAATTATAGCTTTAGAATATTTCCCTAGGAAAATGAGTAAATGGTCCACCAGAAATTGTTGTCGGTCTACGCATATGAAATGGATTTCAAATATGAAATGAGCAAACAAAAACCATGGGAAAATATTAACTTACAAATTATACATCTTCACATACCATTGTTCTGAAATTACTTAATTTTATCCATCCAAGGTTTAGATCAGCTTTGGAAATACAACTATTGATTGACATAAGTTCATAGGAGACACATCCATAAGCAGAGTGTTTAGTAATAGGAATTGATTTTACAAACCCACCAGGATTCAATTAAAATAATTGCAATGGATTTGCATGGTTTAACACGTGAAAATTATCGAAAAGACATCAAATTAAAAAACTTTTCTCACAGATATATGTATATAGTCCTAAAATAAAATGAATACATGTGAGGATGTATGTGCAAGTTAGAGATAGGTTTACAAGAATTTTGACTCTCTCATTCAAGTGGCTACAATGTTGAAATGACATGGGTGACATTCCAAATGTTTACAATGTTAAACTGAATTGTTTTATAATCAACACATACTTTTAACAGAAAACAGTATGTCGTGCCATCACAGTGGTAAGTTAAAACACATAATTACCTGAATTTTTGTTCACTCTAAATCAATCTGAAACATCCCTAGCAGCAACATTTTTAACTCACTTTAGACTGCCATCCAAATGCTAGGTCAGTTATGACCTGACAAATAGTCTTCCCTTGGGCCAGCAATGTTCACAGGAAAATGTTAACTCGTATCTGCTTCACTCCAGAAGCAGGCTACACCAGGCTGACTGTAATTCCTGAGTTCAATTCTAAGCAGTTTTCTCATGGAAGAAACAACATTCCCCAAAGCTTCTGGAAATAAAAGGACAATAACAGCTCATCACAGTGAAAAATCTTTAGATAATTTTTCAGGAAAATCAATTTGACAATGTACTAATACAGTATCTTCTCTAATAAGATAGATCAGCAATAGTATCTTTAAATGAATAGAATATGTTCGGCTAAGGGTTAGGAAATTTTTCTACTGTTCTAATGAAAATTTTACAGTATGATCCTAAGCTCAGTAGATCTTAGTGAAATAAGTCCTATAAGATTTGACACAACATCCAATGACATCTCAACTCAGTACTCAGATTCTATCACCCTTAAAATTGCAACTCAGAGAAAGTTGAGTGCAGCTCCATGTGATTTCTTAAAAGCTTGATGTCACTCAGGCAACAAAGAGAACACTAAAATTTTTCTGAGAAGACTAACCCTTTACTCATGAATTTATAAATTTCCACCTTTCAACACATCTCTAAATTATTGCTCTTTGAGACTAGATCGGCCATAGATCTAGGGGAAAACCAAATATCATTTTCTACTAAAAGAGTGCAGCAATAAAATGACTCCTAATGACATTTTGCTCTACTCAGACCGCTGTCATCCTCAGCCATCATTAGAGAAGCTCCCTCTGCAGTAGATGGGAATAAATACAGAGATCCACAGTTGAACAATGTGCAGACAGTAAGAGACTTCAGAACACTCAGTCCTAAATGTGATGTCTCCATCAAGTCTCTTTCTTTGGGACTCAATAAACTGAGGAAGAAGAGGTGGGAAGATTGTAAGAGCCAATGGGAATGGAGGACACTAAGGAAATAAGACCTTGTAGACACAACAGGACTGATGCACATATAAACTCACAGAGTCTGTGATAGCATACACAGGTCCTGAACACATCTAACCCAGATGGGGTCCCAGCACTGTGAGAGGAAATGGCACAAGGCCCCCACCCCCAACCCAGAAGATGATAATTACTCAAAAAGAAAAATTAGTTTTCTCCAAGGGAGTCTCACTGGGTAAACAAACTACAGTTAGGAGTAGGTCCCATAGCCTTGCGAAGCCTTGGAGCAGTAGGGAGGAGCTTGGCTGACTCCCCATGGGACCCTTGATTTGGGGGATGTGGGGCTGTGGGTGACTTGGGAGGGAAGGCTGGAGGGTGAGAGGAGGGAGGAGGGGGGATCTGTGGGTGGTATGTAGAGTGAGTAGAAAATTTCTTAATAAAAAAAAAATGAAGAAAAAAAAGAGTATGTCCCATGCCCAGAAGTAGATGGCCAACACAGAATGAACTCAGTGGTATTTTGGAGGGTTTTTTATTTTAATTTTTGTCTCATAATATTTTGTATGGGTGTTTTTTCTGTTTTAGTTTATAGTTTCTGGTTTTGTGTTTGTATGGGATGTCTGTGTGTGCAAATAGGTGTATTTTTGAATGTATATGTGTTTCTTATGCTTTTCCTTTGGCCCTTTTTTCCTGTTCATTTGTTTAATGTGTTCTCTTCTTCTTCTTCTTCTTCTTCTTCTTCTTCTTCTTCTTCTTCTTCTTCTTCTTCTTCTTCTTCTTTTCTTCTCCTTCTCTTCTCCTTCTCCTTCTCCTTCTCCTTCTCCTTCTCCTTCTCCTTCTTCTTCTTCTTCTTCTTCTTCTCTCTCTCTCTCTCTCTCTCTCTCTCTCTCTCTCTCTCTCTCTCTCTCTCTCTCTCTCTCTCTCTCTCTCTCTCTCTCTCCTAAATGCCTGTTTGTTTCCTAACAAGAGATAGCAAGAAAAGGTGTGGATTTGGGTGGTTGGAGAAGTGGGGAGAAGCTAGAAGTTGTTGGGGAGGGAAACCATAGTCAGAATATATTATATTAAAAAATCTATTTTCAATAAAGAAGAAAAACAAAAAATGGTGCCTCAACAAAAATACTGTAAAGTGAAATAAATACCTAAATACTATTAGTTTTGACACAAAGTTTTAAAGCAAAAAAAAAGAATTGATGTTCATTTACTAATTTTATTCATCCCTAATTATTTATCTGTATGTGATATCTGCAGTGCCCATTGTCAGGTCTAACAAGGGCAGGTGAGCAAATGCAAACACAGTCTCTATTTTTGTAACTCCTCCTGTACATAAACGTGTGCCCAGCACTTGGGAGCTAGCAAGCTCCATGAAGTTGGATCCTCATGAGATCAAAGCATCAAAGCACATCTTCCCGGTCACTTTGAGAAATACACTAACTCCAAAGCTTCCATCTACAGTATCATTAGCTCGATTTAGTTATTAGTTTATAACATATTTGTAGCTAGAGTTTTCCTGCCTGACCCACAGTCAGGACAAATCTCTCTCACCTACCTGCCAGTCCCACAGCCGTTCAGACCTGACCAAGTAAACCAGAGACTTATATTGGTTACAAACTGTATGGCCGTGGCAGGCTTCTTGCTAACTGTTTTTACAGCTTAAATTAATCCATTTCCATAAATCTATACCTTGCCACATGGCTTGTGGCTTACCGGCATCTTCACATGCTGTTTCTCATCGTGGCGGCTGGCAGTGTCTCTCTGACTCAGCCTTCCACTTCCCAGCTTTATTCTCCTCCTTGTCCCGCCTACACTTCCTGCCTAGCCAATGGCCAATCAGTGTTTTATTTATTGACTAATCAGCAACACATTTGCCATACAGAACATCCCACAGCACATATTAATTGTCAGGGAATATGCAAACCAAAATACACACTGAATTTATTACATTAAACTAAAATACTCAGTAACACAGTTAAAGCAAAAATGAGAAATGTTATTTAAGCAAGTCTGATTATCCAGTTTTAGAAAGACAGATGACTAGTGGAGACCCAAGCTGATTCCCCCTTGTGCAGCTTTAATTATCATCAAATTTTACTGACATTCTTAATGAGGCTTCTGCCTCTGTTTTTCAGTCAACTAAAGGTAGACAATGATTTGAAAACTCATTCCTGAACTCTCTGGCTTCCTATGAGCTCTAGGCATTGGCTCCCCTATCTCTTTATACAGCTGCTCTGTGGCTCTTTTTTTGCCCATGGAGTATTTTTGTTTCTACAGGATGTCCAAGAAGACCCCAAGATAATATTCAGAATGGTTGCATGGCTATATCCTCCACAAGAAGATTCAAAGGACTGAGGAAAAGACAGGGAACTTCTCCATCAACATAAGAAGAGACTGGAACCAAGATTAGAAATAATAACAAATGTTTTAGGCTGAGTAACCAATTTGGAGCCACACTCGTGATTAACACCCCTGGAAAAGGACAAAGCTGAATGGGTCAAAATGTTCTTTAAAGACTAGCTAACTCTATGCAGCACTGCCATTTCAGGCGGGCCTCAACATTCAGGGCTCATTGCCACATATTGCAAAGCCAGCAGTCATAGTCATGGCTAATTTGACAGGATCTAGAATCAGCTAGGGGAAGAACCACTGGGAACATCTATGGGGTTTTCCTAGATTGGGCTTCTTGAGGTGACAAGACTCACATTAACTGTTGGTAGGAGCATCCTGTTGTCAGAAGGACAGAAATGAATGAAAAAGACAAAGAAAACTGAGTGCCAAGATTCATCTCTCCCACATTCTCACTCTAGATGCATTGTGACTAACTAGCTTCTTCCTGTTCCTGTCAAGACTTCCCTACTATGATGGACTGCACCCTCATTGTACCTATAAGACAAAATAAATGCTTCCTTTCTTAAGTCTCTTTGGTCAGATTTTGTTAGAGTAAGGACAGTAACATACACATCTTGATAAGGGACCATCATGGGCAAATATTTGCTTGTTAATTTTTCAGTCTGTGATTCAATCTCCATATGTTTCTCTGCATTCATCAAGGAAGACATTGAGAATGAGGCTACAGTGGGAAATTGGATGTCACTCCAAGAGGTAAGGGTTAGGGTGTTCTGGGTTCTAGCTGATACACAGACTAGAAACATTGGTTCCACACAGATGATCCCTCTGCAGGCTGACCAGCCTCTGGTCCTAACTCACATGTCATTATGAGTCAAGATTCTGTTCATGCCTTTGCACGAGTATTTTGAGCAAAAGTGTTCCCTGAGGAAAACAAAGTTTAGAGTGATTATTGGGGGAAACAGACATAAGTCAACTTTATTCCTCAGCAGATTTGCATTATAGGTTCTCTATATGCTGGGTTTTGTAATAGCAGGGAAATGTGAATGTCCGTGGAGTCTGTAGATGCTAATACACATTTCGAGAATATCTAAATCTTGTCATTTTGCAAATCCTGACTGTATGATATATTTCAGGCTGACAATTATGATCTAAACATTATAACAGATAAGACTGTAATGAATCCAATCTATTTAACTGATATATTTCACCTCCCTGTGTGATAAGGAACTATATTTAGACAAAGAAACTGATTGGAAAACATGGGACTAAATGCTGTTTTGAGTATAAAACACAGAAGAATATACTATAGAGGCAAAAGTCTTTTCTCTTCTCTCCATGTGCAATTTACAATCTGGTTTAAACAAATAATCACATACAAAAAAATTAGAATTGTAGCTCTTTCAAAGTGCAGATGTACAATGTATTCATAATCACAGAAAAAATTTTCTCCCTGGAAATACAGGAAACAAATTGGCAGGGGTGGAATCCTTGGCTGGAAAAAAAGCACATTATTGGTAAGAGTTAAAGATGAGGAAGATTAGAGTGAGGAAAGCTGAGTCTAAGAAAACACCTTCAAGAGAAATACAATGGAGGGACCACAGGAAACACGGATTCTGAAGTCCTTCTACCACACAGTGAGTGGGGTCAGTTGTTTCAAGAATAATGGTACATGATATCAGTCTAACTTTCTGAGTTCTGAGTTTCTGAGGTTCATTTTGTGGTGTTGGCAGCTCCCATACATTTATTATTTTTTTAATTTTTATAGCAGAAGTGTGCATTCAAACACAAGACATAGAATATAATATTAACACTATTATCACATGCGAACCTTTTAGAACTATAAAAACAATAGATTCTCCCCAATACTAAGTTTTGAAGCTATTTTCCTCTTTAAAGTACAGAGTAAATATGTTTCTCTTTTAGGTTTGTAAAGTTGTG